>NC_056430.1:22837365-22854865 GCF_018296145.1 Oncorhynchus tshawytscha | reverse complement strand
TTCCCACCCTCTGCTTCTACCTCCAACCCAGCCGTTACTAGCCACCACACAGCTAACAACAGTACTTCCCACCCTCTGCTTCTACCTCCAACCCAGCCGTTATTAACCACCACACAGCTAACAGCAGTACTTCCCACCCTCTGCTTCTACCTCCAACCCAGCCGTTATTAACCACCACACAGCTAACAACAGTACTTCCCACCCTCTGCTTCTACCTCCAACCCAGCCGTTATTAACCACCACACAGCTAACAACAGTACTTCCCACCCTCTGCTTCTACCTCCAACCCAGCCGTTATTAACCACCACACAGCTAACAACAGTACTTCCCACCCTCTGCTTCTACCTCCAACCCAGCCATTATTAACCACCACACAGCTAACAACAGTACTTCCCACCCTCTGCTTCTACCTCCAACCCAGCCGTTATTAACCACCACACAGCTAACAACAGTACTTCCCACCCTCTGCTTCTACCTCCAACCCAGCCGTTATTAACCACCACACAGCTAACAACAGTACTTCCCACCCTCTGCTTCTACCTCCAACCCAGCCGTTACTAGCCACCACACAGCTAACAACAGTACTTCCCACCCTCTGCTTCTACCTCCAACCCAGCCGTTATTAGCCACCACACAGCTAACAGCAACTTCCCACCCTCTGCTTCTACCTCCAACCCAGCCGTTATTAGCCACCACACAGCTAACAACAGTACTTCCCACCCTCTGCTTCTACCTCCAACCCAGCCGTTATTAACCACCACACAGCTAACAACAGTACTTCCCACCCTCTGCTTCTACCTCCAACTCAGCCGTTATTAACCACCACACAGCTAACAACAGTACTTCCCACCCTCTGCTTCTACCTCCAACCCAGCCGTTATTAACCACCACACAGCTAACAACAGTACTTCCCACCCTCTGCTTCTACCTCCAACCCAGCCGTTATTAACCACCACACAGCTAACAACAGTACTTCCCACCCTCTGCTTCTACCTCCAACCCAGCCGTTATTAACCACCACACAGCTAACAACAGTACTTCCCACCCTCTGCTTCTACCTCCAACCCAGCCGTTATTAACCACCACACAGCTAACAACAGTACTTCCCACCCTCTGCTTCTACCTCCAACCCAGCCGTTATTAACCACCACACAGCTAACAACAGCTTCCCACCCTCTGCTTCTACCTCCAACCCAGCCGTTATTAACCACCACACAGCTAACAACAGTACTTCCCACCCTCTGCTTCTACCTCCAACCCAGCCGTTATTAACCACCACACAGCTAACAACAGTACTTCCCACCCTCTGCTTCTACCTCCAACCCAGCCGTTACTAGCCACCACACAGCTAACAACAGTACTTCCCACCCTCTGCTTCTACCTCCAACCCAGCCGTTACTAGCCACCACACAGCTAACAACAGTACTTCCCACCCTCTGCTTCTACCTCCAACCCAGCCGTTATTAACCACCACACAGCTAACAACAGTACTTCCCACCCTCTGCTTCTACCTCCAACCCAGCCGTTATTAACCACCACACAGCTAACAACAGTACTTCCCACCCTCTGCTTCTACCTCCAACCCAGCCGTTATTAACCACCACACAGCTAACAACAGTACTTCCCACCCTCTGCTTCTACCTCCAACCCAGCCGTTATTAACCACCACACAGCTAACAACAGTACTTCCCACCCTCTGCTTCTACCTCCAACCCAGCCGTTACTAGCCACCACACAGCTAACAGGACTTCCCATGTAAAGCCCAGAGGGAATGCACTTCAACAAAATATCAAAAGAAGACGGAAAAAGCAGTGATATTCTGATATACAGTAATCCAGGAAAATGTTAGCAGGTGCTCTTTAATAATCTAGCATATTGATAATAGGTGGGACTTAACGACCAGTAATGGACCAGACCATTCAGCACGTCTCTTTCATTGACCATCAGTAATGGACTGACTATTTTCAGAATGTCTTTCCAATGTAGAGCTGTTGGAAACTGCAGTCTTTTACATTTAATGGAGATGTCCCTCATATAAACCTTAGAACACTCATCACCAGTACACCATAGAAGGTGAGGGGAAGGCCATCTGGCTGGTGACAGAGTATGGACGTCAGTCTGCTGAGGATACTTTACGCTTCTGAGCCGTTAGGTCAGGACTTCTACTGTTACTGTGAGTGATGTGCCACTCACACAGTGGAGACAGTATCTACAGTGATAGTTTGTTATATAAGACATGTTGTACTGCACTTCACCTTTAGAATCATGAACTATAGGCCTACAAACATTTAGGGGGGAGAGATTGAGAGAGAAAAGAAAAATACTTGTATTGTAACAGTATATGTTAACTGAGGGTCAAAGTTTAACACAGCAGCACCTAAAGATTGGAAAGCGGCTTCGGTCATCCCCCTCTTCAAAGGGGGAGACAGTCTAGACCCAAACTGTTACAGACCTACAGTATATCCATCCTGCCCTGCCTAAAGTCTCTGAAAGCCAAGTGAACAAACAGATCACCGACCATCTTGAATCCCACCGTACCTTCTCCGCTATGCAATCCGGTTTCCGAGCTGGTCACGGGTGCACCTCAGCCACGCTCAAGGTCCTAAACGATATCATAACCACCATCGATAAAAACAGTACTGTGCAGCCTTCTTCATCAACCTGGCCAAGGCTTTTGACTCTGTCAATCACCGTATTCTTATCGGCAGACTCAACAGCCTTGGTGTATCTAATGACTGCCTCGCCTGGTTCACCAACTACTTCTCAGACAGAGTTCAGTGTGTCAAATCGGAGGGCCTGTTGTCCGTACCTCTGGCAGTCTCTATGGGGGTGCCACAGGGTTCAATTCTCGGGCCGACTCATTTCTCTCTATATATCAATGATGTCGCTCTTGCTGAGGGCGATTCCTTGATCCACCTCTACACAGATGACACCATTCTGCATACTTCTGGCCCTACTTTGGACACTTTGGACACTCAAACCTCCAAACAAGCTTTGATGCCATACAACACTCCTTCCGTGGCCTCCAACTGCTCTTAAACGCTAGTAAAACTAAATGTATGCTCTTCAACCGATCGCTGCCCTCACCTGCCCGCCCGCCTAGCATCACTACTCTGGACGGTTCTAACTTAGAACATGTGGACAACTATAAATACCTAGGTGTCTGGTTAGACTGTAAACTCTCCTTCCAGACTCATATTAAGCATCTCCAATCCAAAATTAATCTAGAATCGGCTTCCTATTTCGCAACAAAGCCTATTTCACTCATGCTGCGAAACATACCCTCGTAAAACTGACTATCCTGCCGATCCTTGACTTCGGCGATGTCAATTATAAAATATCCTCCAAAACTCTACTCAGCAAATTGGATGCAGTTTATCACAGTGCCAACCGTTTTGTCACCAAAGCCCCATATACTACCCACCATTGTGACCTGTATGCTCTCGTTGGCTGGTCCTCGCTACATATTCGCTGCCAAACCCACTGGCTCCAGGTCATCTATAAGTCTTTGCTAGGCAAAGCTCTGCCTTATCTCAGCTCACTGGTCACCATAGCAACACCCACCCGTAGCACACGCTCCAGCAGGAATATTTCACTGGTCATCCCCAAAGCCAACACCCCCTTTGGCCACCTTTCCTTCCAGTTCTCTGCTGCCAATGACTGGAACGCATTGCAAAAATCACTGAAGTTGGAGACTTATATCTCCCTCACTAACTTCAAGCATCGGCTGTCAGATCAGCTTACCGATCGTTGCAGCTGTACATAGCCCATCTGTAAATAGCCAATCCAATCTACTACATACCTCATCCCCATATTTGCTTTTTGTTTTTTCTGCTCTTTTGCACACAAGTATTTCTACTTGCACATCCTCATCTACACATCTATCACTCCAGGTTTAATTGCTAAATTGTAATTACTTCGCTACTATGGCCTATTTACCTCCTCACGCCATTTGCACACACTATATAGACTTTTTGTTCTATTGTGTTATTGACCGTGCGTTTGTTTATTCAATGTGTAACTCTGTGTTGTTGTTTGTGTCGCTGTTACGACTTCTAGGAGTAGTGGGTGTGGAGTCAGGAGTAGAGAGCAGAGGGTTAAGGACAACCGTATTTATTCCGGTGACAGAAAGGTCACACCAAAACACCAGGCGCATACAATGACCGGCCCAAAAACAGGACACAAACAGTCTGGAGAAAATACAAAAATAACACATCCACAAAACGAACAGAGAAACAAGTCTGCATAAAAGCAGGCCGGCATAACCGGCTTAAATAGCCCTAACCAAACCCCAAACAAAAAACAGGTGTAACCAATAAGACAAAACCAACAGAAAAGGAAAAGGGGATTGGTGGCAGCTAGTAGACCGGTGATGACAACCGCCGTGCGCCACCCGAGCAGGAAGAGGAGCCACCTTCGGTGGAAGTCGTGACAGTTGCACTGCTTTGCTTTATCTTGTCCAGGTCGCAGTTGTAAATGAGAACTTGTTCTCAACCGGCCTACCTGGTTAAATAAAGGTGAAATAAATACAACATTTTTAAAAACATTGGAGTCCTCAGTCCAGTCAGCTCCCTCATAGAGAGCTGCCCCAGAGGGACTACACCATAACATCATGGAGGATAGTGGAAAGAGCCTCTCTCTTTCTCCATTACCTGAGAGGCCACCGTGCCTGGCAGCAGACTCTAATGAGCCATGTCCACAGTGGACTAGCTCCCTTTGACATTGTTGATGTTAGGAGGGAAAATAGCTTTTTCTGTGTACTGTATGTATGTTTATTCATTCAGGCTGTTAATAACCAATACCTAACATACATCAAATCATAGTTATATTATTTCTCTTCATCATTATTTTCTATCAGGTTAAAAGACTAAAGATGCATGACAGATCTCTGGCTTCTCCCTAGCTTTGGGTACCAGCAGTCTACTACAAGACATATGACTGGTAAAGAGTGTCCTCTATTGGTCAGCTATAGGAAAAGCATCTCATATGTTTGATGTGTGTGAAAAGGAATAGAGAAAAAAAAGCATTCATATGATAACATTCATACCATGATCACTATGCAATAGTTTATATAGGTATTGTTGTTGAACATTGACAGTGCTACGGTAGTTTGTCGTAAAATGACATAATTTACAAGCAACAACTGTACTTAATAACTGTAAGATGCCCTTGATTTGTAAATCTCCCATCAGTCCAATGCTTGTGTTCTTCATACACAGTACAATGACAAAGTCCCCCTCCAAGGTCTCCACATCTGTATCTGAGACAGAAAGCAGCTTTTTGACTGGAGGTTCAGTCTTCACTGGAGCTGACCTGACCTGGCCAGCCTAGAACAACCTCTTTCCAAGGAACAGAGACATTGATGCTGGAGTCTGAGGTTACTTTACCAGTCGCTGCGGGTCTGTCTGTCTACACATTTCTGTTCTGTTTGATTCATCCTCTCCGCTCACGTACGTGAAACCTATCTATTTTCCACTGGAGGGGGGTTAATGCATCTGGATTGGTTGTGAGACAGAGTTAGAGCTGAGTGTGTGTGTGTGTGTGTGTGTGTGTGTGTGTGTGTGTGTGTGTGTGTGTGTGTGTGTGTGTGTGTGTGTGTGTGTGTGTGTGTGTGTGTGTGTGTGTGTGTGTGTGTGTGTGTGTGTGTGTGTGTGTGCGTGTATGAGGGGTGATAAAGGCCATAAATGAACTGAAGGGGACGACTGAAAGCCTTACTAACACCGTGATGAAGTTGTGAATAAAAATATATACTGTACATGTGCGTGTGAAAGCGTGTAGGTGTGTGATTTTAATATTTTGTTATTATTGTTTTTATTATTTTTATTATCCAATACATTGAGCCACAGCCTAGAACTGGATGCATGTGTGTAGCAGGCTAACCTGTATTATCCAGACAAACTGCAGGCCCAGATCTTGGCTGTTTGTGCATCTCCGCAGCAGGAGTGACAATATCAGGACCATGGCCGAACTCTCGGCCAAATTGATCATTGATAACGACCGAAATTAATGAATTTACTTTAGGAGAATGTCTTAATGGACATTGAGAAAATTAGCGAACCCACACACAGACACATGTCAAAAGGACCCATCAATCAAAGCCACCAGCGCAACTCAAACACTCAACAGCGAATCTCATTTGTGACCGACCGGCTCGATTCGGTCTTACATAGCAACATTTGAAATGCTGTTTTTTGCATTGAATAAAAGTAGAGACTACGAGCTAGAAAATTCTATATCATACACTACAGTTGAGGAACAGTTGAGGAAAGTAATTCTGCAGTGAAAGTAGATCAACTTGTAAGCGCACTTTTGAGAAAAAGTCCCTTGAATATTTTGGTACACCTACTGGAGATGTCTTCTTTGTCTACACCTATTCAGCATTGTTCACACCCTCTTAAGCTTTAGCCCCACGCAACTTGTTAAGGATTCACATGTGAGGCCATGTACTAAACAACCAAAGATTTCAAGACTAAAGGCTGGTTTATTCTACGGGTGTGTTCATAAATTCAATCTGGAGTGCCAGAGTGTGCTCAGTGTGCTCTCTGGCCATTCAGAGCATTCAGAGCGCACACTGGACGAGAAGTAGGGTTGATCTGAGCATTCTAACCTAACAACAACAGTCAAGCACCCAAGCTAACAAGCTAATGTTGGCTGGCTTGCTAGCTACTTCCAGACACAAATGAGGGAACAGCTCACTCTGACCATTTTACTAGCAGAGCTGGTTAGGCTGTCTTTATGTTATCCAGAGCATTGGTGACTGCAACTGTGGTGCTGGCAACAATTTATTTATGTTTTTTTGCCAACACTTATTGACACTGACCAAATTCAAAGGGAGTTGAACATTCAGTAATTTGTCAGTTATTCTGCGCTCTGGCACACTCAGACGAGTGTAGATAGCCAAAGCAAATTTACCAGCTATGTCTATCGACAGTTGTCGCAGTGACATCATGAAAATTCTATTAAAATGGTTACTTTCATAGTGGAGTCTTTTGTTTAGGCATGTAGATAGCTAGATAAACAATTAACCATAATCTCAAATCATAACATTACTATCATGCATGAATCTACAGGTAGCTAACCAACCATGTCAATGTTAGCTAGCTAACATTAGGCTATAACTAGCAATGCAAATGGCTCTGAGCTACAAATAATATTACTACACAGATCATACACATAATGTTAGCTAGCTAGCTAGCCCGTTAACATGAGCTAGCTAGCTAGCAGTACGCTTTAACTTGAAATTAAAATAACTTTCTGACAAAATTAGAAATGTGTAATTTCTGAAATGTAGCTACCTAGACTATCTTACCCGTATACATGGAAGGACGCTTCTCCCGCTCTGTCACGGCTTCCATGGTTGCCTTAGTTTGAAGATATAATATGGAGACAGGTGTTTTATACAACAGCGTGTCCTCTTTTCGACTTTGTCTGCATATTTGCCATCAAATATGGCAATATGAGCAGCTAACCGATCGCTGCAGCTGTACATAGTCTATCGGTAAATAGCCCACCCAATTTACCTAACTCATCCCCATACTGTTTATATTTATTTACTTTTCTGCTCTTTTGCACACCAGTATCTCTACCTGTACATGACCATCTGATCATTTATCACTCCAGTGTTAATCTGCAAAATTTTTATTATTCGCCTACCTCCTCATGCCTTTTGCCCACAATGTATATAGCCTCACTTTTTTTTTCTTTTTTTTTCTACTGTGTTATTGACTTGTTAATTGTTTACTCCATGTGTAACTCTGTGTTGTCTGTTCACACTGCTATGCTTTATCCAGGACAGGTCGCAGTTGTAAATGAGAACTTGTTCTCAACTAGCCTACCCGGTTAAATAAAGGTGAAATAAAATTAACATTTTAAGAAATTTTTAAAAAATAAAAAAATGTCAGAATCTCCTTAGCTATCATAGTCTAATTCCACCGTTCATTCAACTGATTTCAAAACTCGGTCCTCCAGAAAGTGGAGAGCAACACCTTTGCAGTTCTACTACGTGATATATATTTTTTAAAGCAGCATTAGAAAGGATTACCTACACATACTGACCAGCTCATGTTATAGGCATGCTACATGGTAGACCAATCCAAACTCATTTCTCAGCATGTCTAGCCTACCCATTTTTTTCAGCCAATCATGGCTAGCGGGAAGGTTCCTGACTTTTTCTGTAGCTAAACCAACTAGGCTCGTAATTTAACAATTTATTTGTATTTACAGATTGCATACAAGTTTGTTATTAAGTCTAGTGGCACTGCGGGCTCCCGAGTGGGGCAGCGGTCTAAGGTACTGCATCTCAGTGCTAAAGGCTACAGACTACAGACCCTTGTTCGATCCCAGGCTCGTGATCGGGAGTCCCATAGGGCGGTGCACAATTGGCCCAGCGTGGTCCGGGTAGGGGAGGGTTTGGCCATGGTAGGCCATCAATGTCAAATAAAAATGTGTTCTTAACTGACTTGCCAGGTTAAATAAAGGTTTGATAAAGAATAAAATAATAAGGCACATGAAAGTTTACATGTTCCAGAAGGCATTTCTGCTCAAAAAAACACATTTAGTGTTAAAAAAAAGTTTCCATTCAAATGGCACTCCTCTGAAGTAGTGATGCCCGACATACAACTAGTTTCCTGAAATGAATCACAATAATCCTTTCCTAAAAATGTTGGCCATTAAAAACCTACAGGCCTATAGGATAATGCTAAAACAATGTAGTCTATCAAATTAATTGACAAGGAAATTTTAAGGGGGATAGACAGCCATGCGATAATATGATGAAGATGACATGTACAACCATTAGACATTTTAGTGTGATTATGCTGATTGCTGGCATCACATTTTAATTTGTGTTTATGATAGGCCTATCTAAATCTTTCTCAAGCGGATATTTTTTTACCTCTGACTTGCATAGCACGTGCTCAGGTGATATGGCAGCATAGGGCTATGAACAATAGATTAATATATGAATTACCCAAATGTTTTATTAATTAAGACATCGCTCTGTTTTCACTGTTCCCATCTTGCACAATTCATGTATCTCCACTGCCATCAGTTCCACTGGCCTTTCTCTCTTCCCCTCTCCTCTCTCTCTCTTCTCCTCTCTCTCTCTTCCCCCTCTCCTCTCTCTCTTCCCCTCTCCTCTCTCTCGTCTCCTCTCTCTCTCTTCCCCCTCTCCTCTCTCTCTTCCCCTCTCCTCTCTCTCTTCTCCTCTCTCTCTCTCTTCCCCCTCTCCTCTCTCTCTTCCCCTCTCCTCTCTCTCTTCTCCTCTCTCTCTCTTCACCCTCTCCTCTCTCTCTTCCCCTCTCCTCTCTCTCTTCCCCTCTCCTCTCTCTCTTCTCCTCTCCTCTCTCTCTTCCCCTCTCCTCTCTCTCTTCCCCCTCTCCTCTCTCTCTTCCCCTCTCCTCTCTCTCTTCTCCTCTCTCTCTCTTCACCCTCTCCTCTCTCTCTTCCCCTCTCCTCTCTCTCTTCCCCTCTCCTCTCTCTCTTCCCCTCTCCTCTCTCTCTTCTCCTCTCTCTCTCTTCACCCTCTCCTCTCTCTCTTCCCCTCTCCTCTCTCTCTTCCCCTCTCTCTCTCTCTCTTCCCCCTCTCCTCTCTCTCTTCCCCTCTCCTCTCTCTCGTCTCCTCTCTCTCTCTTCACCCTCTCCTCTCTCTCTTCCCCTCTCCTCTCTCTCGTCTCCTCTCTCTCTTCCCCCTCTCCTCTCTCTCTTCCCCTCTCCTCTCTCTCTTCTCTCTCTCTCTCTCTCTTCCCCCTCTCCTCTCTCTCTTCCCCTCTCCTCTCTCTCTTCTCCTCTCTCTCTCTTCACCCTCTCCTCTCTCTCTTCCCCTCTCCTCTCGCTCTTCCCCTCTCCTCTCTCTCTTCTCCTCTCTCTTTCTTCCCCCTCTCCTCTCTCTCTTCGCCTCTCCTCTCTCTCTTCTCCTCTCTCTCTTTCCCCCTCTCCTCTCTCTCTTCTCCTCTCTCTCTCTTCCCCTCTCTCTCTCTTCCCCCTCTCCTCTCTCTCTTCGCCTCTCCTCTCTCTCTTCTCCTCTCTCTCTTCCCCCTCTCCTCTCTCTCTTCTCCTCTCTCTCTCTCTTCCCCTCTCTCTCTCTTCCCCCCCTCCTCTCTCTCTCTCCCCCTCTCCTCTCTCTCTTCTCCTCTCTCTCTCTTCCCCCCTCCTCTCTCTCTTCTCCTCTCTCTCTCTTCGCCCTCTCTCTCTCTCTTCCCCTATCCTCTCTCTCTCTTCTCCTCTCTCTCTCTTCTCCTCTCTCTCTTCCCCTCTCTCTCTCTTCTCCTCTCTCTCTCTTCCCCTCTTCTCTCTCTCTTCTACTCTCTCTCTCTCTTCCCCTCTCCTCTCTCTCTTCTACTCTCTCTCTCTCTTCCCCCTCTCTCTCTCTTCCCCTCTCCTCTATCTCTTCTCCTCTCTCTATTCCCCTCCTCTCTCTCTTCTCCTCTCTCTCTTCTCCTCTCTCTTCCCCTCTCTCTCTCTCTTCCCCCTCTCCTCTCTCTCTTCCCCTCTCCTCTCTCTCTTCTCCTCTCTCTCTCTCTTCCCCCTCTCCTCTCTCTCTTCTCCTCTCCTCTCTTCCCCCTCTCCTCTCTCTCTTCTTCTCTCCTCTCTCTCTTCCTCCTCTCCTCTCTCTCCCCCTCTCCTCTCTCTCTTCCCCCTCCTCTCTATTCCTCTCTCCTCTCTCTCTTCCCCTCTCCTCTCTCTCTTCCTCTCTCCTCTCTCTTCTTCTCTCCTCTCTCTTCCCCTCTCCTCTCTTTTTCCCCCTCTCCTCTCTCTATTCCCCTCTCCTCTCCCTCTTCCCCTCTCTCTCTTACCCTCTCCTCTCTCTATTCCCCTCTCCTCTCTTCTCTCTATTCCTAATAGCTCTTATACCAAATGAGTAGCATATCGCTCAATGTGATGTTAAGCAGGCATTCATTACTCAAGGCATTAGGTGGTCACAGAATGTATCATAGTTTACAATACCTTCTAGATAGCTTAGTTAAGAAGAAGTTTGGATTGGATAAGCCAATACGGCAATAACAGAGGCAGACAAACACCTTTTTTTAACTAAATGCATGGATATCATGAATAAAGGCGGAATCAGACAAACCAGTAATGCGGCCTATGGAGTCCCTTGGGAAACCTAACTACCAAACCATCCAATGAGGGGATTTATGGGCTGCTTAAATGGCTGATCTCTATAATATACAAACAACTTTTGGAAAGCTAATATTCTGAGCTAGCCATTAAACTATGGTCCACAGATCTACGTGAATCTGAACATCCCTTTTACTGGAACAGAATAAGGAAAAATATGACCTTGGCATCGCGCAATGCACACCATCAATTTATACATTTTAAGTTTGTTCACAGAAGTTTTACAAGGAAATTAGCCCCAACTCCCAACTGTTTACTGTGTCCCCTATGATGTGGGAGTGTCCTGCAGCCAAATTAATTTAGAAGTGTATGAATGTCAATATTCAATGTGTTACATCTGCTGTTACTTAATTAACGATGATAGCTCCTTGAATCTCTCAATCAATCAGAGACGATTACTTCTCCCAGGCAGGCAGCACTGCCGCAAAAAATATACAGTATATATGTTGGTAATCTCCCAACTCTATCCCAGTTCACCAGTGGTTACAGTTACTTTTGGGAGTTATAACATTAGAATTATTGACAGCGAGAATGAATGGTACTAGTCAAAGAACAATTGGACAAATATACTTGACGTTGTAAAGAATAATCTCAACTAAAGCACAACACACAAACAATCTATGAAATAAATGATTGGTCACATACACATATTTAGCAGATGTTATTGCAGGTGTAGCGAAAAGCCCAACACATACATCAAAAAAAAAATGTTTTAAAGATATATACAGTTGGAGTCAGAAGTTTACATACACTCCACAAATTCCTTGTAAACAAACTATAGTTTTGGCAAGTTGGTTAGAACATCTACTTTGTGAATGACACAAGTCATTTTTCCAACAATTGTTTACAGACAGGTTATTTCACTTATCATTCAACTGTATCACAATTCCAGTGGATCAGAAGTTTACACTAAGATGACTGTGCCTTTAAACAGGTTGGAACATTTCAGAAAATGATGTCATGGCTTCAGAAGCTTCTGATAGGCTAAATTACATCATTTGAGTCAATTGGAGGTGTACCTGTGGATGTATTTCAAGGCCTACCTTCAAACTCAGTGCCTCTTTGCTTGACATCATGGGGAAATCAATATAAATCAGCTAAGACCTCAGAAAAGAAATGGAGACCTCCACAAGTCTGGTTCATCCTTGGGAGCAATTTCCAATCTCCTGAAGGTACCACGTTCATCTGTACAAATAATAGTACACAAGTATAAACACCATGGGACCACGCAGCCGTCATATCGCTCAGGAATGAGACGCATTCTGTACCCTAGAGATGAATGTACTTTGGTGCAAAAAGTGCGAATAAATTCCAGAACAACAGCAAAGGATCTTGTGAAGATGCTGGAGGAAACAGGTACAAAAGTATCTATATCCACAGTAAAAAAAAATGCCATATAGACATAACCTGAAAGGCCACTCAGCAAGGAAGAAGCCACTGCTCCAAAAGAGCGATAAAAAAGCCAGAATATGGTTTGCAACCGCACATGGGGACAAAGATCGAACTATTTGGAGAAATGTCCTCTGATCTGATGAAACAAAAATGGAACTGTTTGGCCATAATGACCATTGTTATATTTGGAGGAAAAAGGGGGAGGCTTGCAAGCCGAAGAACACCATTCCAACAGTGTATCAATTTTATGTTGAAGGGAAAACCAAATCATATATCATACACCATTCCAAAATTTGATTTGATTTGATTTGATTTGATTTTGAAGCACGGGGGTGGCTGCATCATGTCGTGGTGGTGCTTTGCTGCAGGAGGGACTGGTGCACTTCACAAAATAGATGGCATCATGAGGTAGAAAATTCTGTGGATATATTGAAGCAACATCTCAAGACATCAGTCAGGAAGTTAAAGCTTGGTCGCAATTGACCCAAGTGAAACAATTTAAAGGCAATGCTACCAAATACTAATTGAGTGTATGTAATCCATTCAAATAATTTAATTTAAGCTTTATTTTTTTATCACGATTGATCACTTTTATTTAAACAGGTTTGAGTCATTGACATGAACATTTATTCAAATATATTCAATCGTTTTTTTCCACAAGAAAACCAAACAATGATGAAGCTAGTCAAGATGCTCTCAATGGTGCAGCTGTAGAACGTTTAGAGGATCTGATGGCCCATGCCAAATCTTTACAACATCCTGTGGGGGAAGAGGCGTTGTTGTGCCTTCTTCACGACTGTGTTGGTGTGTGGAACGTGATAATTATTAGTGATGTGGACACAGACCATGGCCTATTTATTGCCTTACCTCTCTTATCCTACCTCATTTGCACATGCTGTATATAGATTGTTCTACTGTATTATTGATTGTATGTTTGTTTATTCCATGTGTAACTCTGTGTTGTTGTATGTGTCGAACTGCTTTGCTTTATCTTGGCCATGTCGCAGTTGCAAATGAGAACTTGTTCTCAACTAGCCTACCTGGTTGAAGAAAGGTGAAATCAAATAAATAATTAAACATTGACTACGGACAGCGATATCACAGTAGCCAGCTGGTGCTCTCATGCATGATTCAGTGTTGCTTGCCTCAAAGCAAACATAGAAGCAATTTAGCTGATCTGGTAGGCTCACGTCACTGGGAAGCTCGCAGCTGGATTTCCCTTTGTAATTCGTGATAGTTTGCAAGCCCTGCCACATCCGACGAGCATCAGAACCGGCGCAGTAGGATTTGATCTTAGTCCTGTTTTGATGTTTTGACCGTTTGATGGGTTGTCTGAGGTCGTAGTGGGATTTCTTATAAGCGTCCGGATTAGTGTCCAGCTCCTTCAAAGTGGCAGGTCTAGCTTTAGCTCAGTGCAGATGTTGCCTGTAATCAATGGCTTCTGTTTGGGATATGTAGTACAGTCACTGTGAGGATGACGTTGTCGATGCACTAATTAATGAAGCCGGTGACTGATGTGGTAAACTCCTCAATGTTATCGGATGAACACCGGAACATATTCCATTCTTTGCTAGTGATAAAGTCCTGTAGCTTAGCATCCGCTTCATCTGACCACTCCCACTGGTCCTTCCTGTTTGAGTTCTTGCCTGTAAGCAGGAATCAGGAGGATATAGTTACAGTCAGATTTGCCCAATTGAGAGCGAGGGAGAGCTTTGTATGTGTCTCTATGTGTGCAGTAAAGGTGATCCATAGTTTTGTTGCCTCTATTTGCACAGGTGACATGATGGAAAAAATTTGCTAAAATGGATTTCATTTTCCCTGCATTAAAATCAATGGCCACTAGGAGCACTGCCTCTTGATGTGCATATTCTTGTTTCCTTATGGCCCTATACAACTCGTTGTGTGCGGTCTTAGTGCCAGCATCAGTTTGTGGTGGTAAATAGACAGCTACGAAAAATATAGATGACAACTCTCTTGGTAAATAGTAGGTAAATCATGAGGTAATTCTAAATCAGGCGTAGCCTGCTTGCAACGTTAAGCTTGACCATGTTGTTTGAGATCAATTGTTTTATACTGTTTTAACTAACAACGTTTTTAAATATCATGGAAAGAACAAATAGTTTAATGAAAAAAGAGCTGCTGTGTTTATATCTACTATTTAGGACGTACATATGGGTATTTGGACATGGCCACTCAGTGGCTCTGTCTCTGCTCTCAGAGCAACAGACGGCAATGGAAGTTCAAAATCAAAATGATCCCATGGTTTTCTCTCACTAGCATCGCTAAAACATCTCCATCCCCTTCGTAACTTAATCTCGCTCCATTTTCTCATCAATCCATCAGTCTCTCTCACATACACATACAACCCTCTTCCACACACATAAACAAACACACACACACCTTTTCCCGCAATCTTTTTATAAATAAATATAATATTTCTTCTTAGTGCAGGGTCTTATTTGTGTTAACATAATCCAACATTGTTGAGTCTAGTGATATGACAAAGTGCATGAGATTTCTTCTATGAACATCTGGTATAGAGGCTTGAATAGATGTGAAATGGAATGTTTTCCCAAATGAAATCATTCCTTTTAAACATCAGGCTGACAGATGTGGTATATTTCCCTCTCCTTTCATAATCCACTAAGGGATATGAGAAGGAAGGCGACAGTTCAGAATAATCCTCCATTACCTGCATTAGCCTGCTGTGGCCCTAACCTTTAACGTTACATGATATACTAAAGACAGGATGGGGGACAGACTACTGTGCACAACAGAGAAATACAGACCCCCTTTATCGTGAAGTAGAGAGCTAAAGCACTTTGTGAGACTATTCAAGCTCGTGCCAGCTTCCGGTGTCTGGCTGTGAGGTGAATTCATCAAGACCTTCAAACACAGCTCTGGTGTGATCTTCACACACATACACAATGTATGTTTACCTTCCACACAGGAGGGCCTGGTTCTGGTTGTGCCAGCGACCTGGCCTGGGAAACAGGAGCACTTGACGGTCTGAGAGCGCTCCTCAATCTTGTTCTTATTACAACAGCGGTGGATGGCCACCACCTCACAGGTCCCCTGCTTTACCTGGTAGGAGGCTGAGAGACAGAGAGACAGAGAGAGAGAGAGGGGGAGAGAGAGAGAGAGAGAGAGAGAGAGAGAGAGAGAGAGAGACCATAAATCATTGTTCAATGTGGTTGCTGGTGCAGTAGTATTTCAATATTTGCACTTAAAAACAGACACTTCTATCAAAATACAATAATGGACAAAACCACCCATTGAGTATTCAGAGTTTTTACAATAGAAAAAAAACGGTTGAATTATTTACAGTTGTATAAACACAAGGAATTATTCTAGGAGGCAGACAGTTTCAATTTCAATATAAGAGTAACTGTAGTTATGCCATCGACACACAGGTCCTTTCTCAGCTCAACAGCATCATTAACATTAAAAGCCTGACCTTTCATTGTGTGCAGGGTTATCTTCTAAAGAAAATTCTACTAACGTTATTTAAATGAGGATATAATCAAACCCAAAGTTTTTTTTGTCATAGTACAGTTTTTTGTTGCATTTGTTGCAACTTTGTTGCAATGTTCACCAGTATGTGGTTCATTTTCCCAATTCTAAGCACAAAATTGCTTGTGTTTAAAAAATTTACATTCTTAGCAAAAAAGGTGCTATCTAGAACCTAACATGGTTCTTCGGCTGTCCCCATAGGACAACCCTTTGAAGAACCCTTTTTGGTTCCATGTAGGACCCTTTCCACATAGGGTTGGTTCTACATGGAACAAAAAAGTGTTTTCTTTGGAAACAAAGAGGGCTCTCCTGTGGGGAAGCCATAAGAGAGTGTAAGCATATTTTCAATTGACTAAGCACAAACAAATTCACAAAGTAACTTGTTCACTGCAATAAAAATAGATCTTTCAATTTGGATACATGATCAATCTACTGTAAGTATCTGCTTTCAAAATGCAATATAGTAGTCAATTTAGTCTACTTTTGATATGATTTTCTTGTCATTTGTTAACAATACAATTAACTATCACCTAATCAAACTACTAAAAACGGATAACTACTGAACCATTATGTAATGCCGAGTCAATGTACAGTGAGGGAAAAAAATGCAAATAAAGTGATAACATTTTTGACATGCGTTGTTCTGGATTTTTTTGTTGTTATTCTGTCTCTCACTGTTCAAATAAACCTACCATTAACATTATAGACTGATCATTTCTTTGTCAGTGGGCAAGCGTACAAAATCAGCAGGGGATCAAATACTTTTTTCCCCTCACTGTATATAGTTTGATAACTGCTGAACACTGTACATTTCTATATTTCTACTTCATAATGTATCAATTTTACGTTGAAGGGAAAACCAAATCATATATAGACGTGGCTGTAAATACTATGCCATCATTCTACATCATTATCAGCTACTAAGTGTAAAGAGTCACTCACTCTATGTGCTATAATTTGGAATGATATTGTAGTGTACAATGCACTGCTGAAATACCTGGGTTGTATATAATATATTCCACTCATTATCTGAATTTCATTGATAAGCTGATGAATGTCAAGCAGAGAGACAGGCGATATTATATCAGTTGACAAGTTACGTAGAAAAGGTGATCTTTTACAATGTTGCGTGGGTCAGAAATGGCATACAACACCATGATATGTTTTCACAGTAGCCAACTGGTGTACAATACCCCTATTTATGATGATTTGTCCTTGTATGTACTGTATAAGGATAACGAAACTGTAACATTTAAATATTTATCAACATGCTCACAACCTGCCATTGGTTACAAATGATTTTATAAAACTCTCCACATAATGAAGCCTAACAATTTTAGCCTTCTGTTTAACTCCCTGGATTTAATTATCTCGTGGCTATTTCTTATTAATGAATATAACCTTTATCCGTTTAGATTTCTACCCTGATGTTTAGTGTGGTTTTACAGTAGTCCTTACACAATGTGTCAACACATTT
>NC_056430.1:22462365-22469865 GCF_018296145.1 Oncorhynchus tshawytscha | reverse complement strand
GGAGAATAAAGTCCCAATGGTCACAGCCCGTCTGTCGCTTTTTACCACAATGTTAGTGTTCTGTCTCTGTCTGTCTGGATCAGGCTGGAGGGCTGAGTGTGTAGCCCAGGTCTGGGTGTGTGTTCTCTGAGCCAGGTCGCAAGCCGCCGCCCGCTTCTGTGATGGATGGGCCTCTGTACTGACTGGTGGAGTTTAGGCTGGTATTCTAACCATGTTGCCTTTCAAAGGGCCAGGCTGCATCTATCTCCCCAGGTTAAAACCAACGCAAACACCCCCACCCCTCTGGGTTGCACTCGCCTTCCTCCCCATCTCCAGCAGCCCCATCTAGGGGCCAATAAACTTGTTATCTCCCCCTCTCAGATACTAATCTGACGGCCTGCCACACAACAGAGCTGCCAGGTGACCCAGGGTGGGGGCAAACTCCGCACCACTCATGCTCTGCTTCGCTCAACATTCAAATCCCCCCAGCTTTCCCTGCCAACACCATCCTGCCTCCCCTTCCTTTACCCCTGTTCTCCCCCCTCCTCAAAACTCTCCCCTGCCTGGGACTCTGACAACCCCCACCACCCCCATCCTTTTAGCAATTAATCCACCTATTGATTAAAGAGTGAAACCTCCAGGCACACCCGACCAGACCACACCAGACCACACCAGACCACACCATACCAGACCAGACCACACCACACCATACCAGACCACACCAGACCACATCAGACCACACCAGACCAAACCATACCAGACCACACCACATCAGACCACAGCAGACCACACCATACCAGACCACACCAGATCAGACCACACCAGACCACACCATACCAGACCACACCACACCATACCAGACCACACCACACCATACCACACCAGACCAGACCACATCAGACCACACCATACAAGACCACCAGACCACACCACACCAGACCACACCAGACCAGACAACATCAGACCACACCATACTACACCCGACCAGACCACACTAGACCACACCAGATCACAGACTACACCATACCAGACCACACCACATCAGACCACACCCGACCAGACCACACTAGACCACACCAGATCACAGACTACACCATACCAGACCACACCACATCAGACCACACCCGACCAGACCACACTAGACCACACCAGATCACACCACATCAGACCACACCAGACCATACCATACCAGACCACACCATACCAGACCACACCAGACCAGACCACACTAGACCACACCAGACACCACACCACATCAGACCACACCAGACCACACCATACCAGACCACACCACACCACACCACATCAGACCACACCAGACCACACCATACCAGACCACACCACACCACACCACATCAGACCACACCACATCAGACCACACCAGACCACACCATACCAGACCACACCACACCACATCAGACCACACCAGACCAGACCACACCAGACCACATCACACCAGACCACATCAGACCACACCAGACCAGACCAGACCACACCAGACCAGACCAGACCAGACCACACCACATCAGACCACACCAGACCACACCAGACCAGACCAGACCAGACCACCAGACCAGACCAGACCCACCAGACCAGACCACACCAGACCAGACCACACCCAGACCAGACCACACCAGACCAGACCCACCACACCAGACCACCAGACCACACCACACCAGACCAGACCACACCACACCAGACCAGACCACCACCAGACCAGACCACCACAGACCAGACCACACCAGACCAGACCAGACCACACACAGACCAGACCACACCAGACCAGACCAGACCAGACCAGACCAGACACCAGACCAGACCACACCAGACCAGACCACACCAGACCAGACCACACCAGACCAGACCACACCACACCAGACCACACCACACCACACCAGACCAGACCACACCAGACCAGACCACACCAGACCACACCAGACCACACCAGACCAGACCACACCCACCACCAGACCAGACCAGACCACACCAGACCAGACCACACCAGACCAGACCACACCAGACCAGACCACACCAGACCAGACCAGACCACACCAGACCAGACCAGACACCAGACCACACCAGACCAGACCACACCAGACCAGACCAGACCAGACCAGACCACACCAGACCAGACCACACCAGACCAGACCACACCAGACCACACCAGACCAGACCAGACCAGACCACCACACCAGACCAGACCAGACCAGACCAGACCAGACCACACCAGACCAGACCCACACCAGACCACACCAGACCACCACCAGACCAGACCAGACCAGACCACACCACACCAGACCAGACCACACCAGACCAGACCAGACCAGACCACACCAGACCAGACCAGACCACACCAGACCAGACCACACCACACCAGACCAGACCAGACCAGACCAGACCAGACCACACCAGACCAGACCACACCAGACCACACCAGACTACACCAGACCACACCAGACCAGACCACACCAGACCAGACCAGACCACACCAGACCAGCATTCAGGGCAGCTCTGCTTTGGTTATGGTGGTCCCATGTTGCGCTGCTTCCTTTGGTGTTTGTTTGTGTGATCAACCATAGCTTTTTACCAACCTATTACTTCTGAAATGTGTGCATTGTGTAGGCCATTGTTGTTTGGGTTGTGAAAGGTAGTAGCAGAATTCCAATCGTTCTTTGGCTCTTTTAAGTAATGCTATAAACACAGCTCCAGATGTTGGTATTGGTTGTAGTCTAATTCTGATAATGGCTAGAAGGGCATAGTTGCTATTATTTAAATATGAGGAAATTCCACAAATCCACGCAGCTCTCCATTAAGTCATTGTATAGGAGGTTAGTTATATTTCAAATCCAACTCATACCCTGTCGGATGGCCCTGATGAATGTGTCTGTCCATTCCATGCCCACCTCAAAACCTCCAATGATGTGTATCAAGCATGGTATGGTACAAACTGGGAACATTATCCAATGGCTTGAGATGTATAACTGCCTTTCAGACTGTATTGTCCAGCAGCCCAGTGAGATCCCCTGGGTTCTGACAGAGGCCTGCTCTGTGCTGAGCTGAGTTCTGGCCTAGCTTTGATGTTGGGAGTGCGGCTGGGTGTTTGGGTGTTTGGGCTGGAGCTGGGACAGACGGGGGCAGGCCGTGATGGAGTGATTGCTCTCCTCTCCTGCTCCTGTCTGACGTGGCGTGAATGCCCCTCTTCATCCGCCTTAAAAGGCACATTATGGAGCAGGGGAGAGTGGGATATCCTGGGCACTGACCCCAGAACAGGGGTCAAGGGGAACAGGGGGGCAGATGAAAGAGCCAGTAATTATGGGCAAAGACAAAAAGAAACCTTGTCTCCAAACAACTATTTTGGTGGGAAGGGAGGGTGGGGTTGGAGGGGATACAATTGAGATCAAGACATTTTCTCTGGCAAGTTATGCTGTTATCGCAGTTGGTGCCCTGAATCTGAGCCCCAGCTCTGATTGGTAGAGTTTTGACTCTTATCTGATGGCGATTGGCTGAGGCCCGCAGGCACAGGAAGTGACAGTGTGGTTCCCACAGTCCCACCCCTGTGGGAAAAGGAGTCTGTCGGGCTGTAATCTGTGGAACAGTGTATGAGTGTGTGAATATGATCACGAGCATATGTGTGTCAGATGTATGTTAAAAAAGTAATGCTGCAGAACTGAGAAGTACTGTGCATACACCCACTGGACTGGCTGGCGGCACACGTGTGTACGTCTGCATGTGTACAGTATGTCTGTGCATTTGTGTGCGTGTTTGTGTGGGGAAGGGTAGGTGCCTCTGTGACTCAGGTTTTGCACTCCGACCCTATGGTGGTCTCTCTGTCTGTTTGTCTGGCCTGACGGACAAACTGACCAACTGACTGACTGGCTGCTCTGGGTTGGAGTTGAAATATTGAACAGGGCTGACATTGAGTAAAGGCACTGAGCTGTTCATGTAAAACGGGTTTGATAATCAGGCCTGTTTGAAAGGTGTGTGATAAAATTGGACCTGTGATGCTGTGATCAATAGCAAGTTACAAATTGCATTCTGTACATCGTTCAGTATTTCATGATTGTGATTGAAGGATTTGATGCCTGAGGGTGGTTGTGTGGTTTGAGTGGTTTTGTGGTTTGTTGTGACACCTGCGGACCACGGGATGAGTTAGGTGGTGCTGGGGGTCACGTGTACTGTATGATGGTGCTGGTTCTGCCAGACTGATTTAGGGCTCTGGCAGGCAGGACTGAGCACTGAATACTCCCCTCTGGCTGATGGATAGAGATCAGGGGCCTCACAGGTCCCTCCTGCCCACCCAGGGCTCACTATATGGGGGATAGAGGGAGTCCTGCCACAGGCCGCCTCACCAGCTCAGGACAAGGATTCTAGGGTGAGTTTCACGATCGCCCTTTGCTGGAATGTGGTCAAGTACAGAGCAGTGTGTGTAAGTAGTCTGTCAGTAGGAACATGTCATCACTGGAGAGAAGACCTGTGTCACCTTAGTCAGAACGCTGGATAGAGAACTGACACCCTTCAGAATGTCACTTAAATGAAAATACGTTAGTGAAGAAGATGTTCGGTAAAATGCACCAATTTATGACAGGATTAGAAAAGATCCAGCAACACGAAGGAACATTGGATTTAGCAGTTTTATTACAGTTAGAGATTTAGAGAGTACTTTATTTGAAGCTGTCAGTAGTAAAACCAAAGCAGAGGGGAGGGAGGTAGTGATATACTAGCATGGCCATATGTGATTATCAAACCAAAACAGGAAATAAGTTGGAGAGTCTTGTCTTGCAGACAGAGAGGAGAACAGGGAGTGCCAGTGGGATGTCACTACACAGCTGGACGTGGGGAGGATGAGTGTCCTTCTATCCCTCTCTAACCCTGACCCTACCCGTCTCTTCCTCATCCTCTCTCTCTTTCTTGGACTTGTCCTCCCTGTACCTGCTTCTACCTCTTTTTTATGTCTGTCTTTGTCCCCCAATATTTGGGAAAATAACTATCCTCTTTCACGCACGCACACACACACACGCACACACACACACACACACACACACACACACACACACACACACACACACACACACACACACACACACACACACACACACACACACACACACACACACACACACACACACACACACACACACACACACACACACACACACACACACAACCTACTAGTCATGCACTTTTTTCCTCTTCAGTTAAGTCCCCAACTGAAGAGGACACCACACCATATCCTCTTAGTGATCTTGCTAAAAACACTTGGTGGCTTCATGAGGAATTTGCAGAAGTGTTGCAATGTGTTTCTGAGAAGGCAGATAAGATAAACAGATAGATCAGTTCAACTGAGGCCTGTAGAAATGAGCCTCCTGATAGGCAGACTGTCAGATAGAGACAAGGAAAGATAGGCCAGGTATGTGGTAATGCTACATTCTGACTTTGCAAGATACTGGAAATTGGTTGTCAGGCATGTGTACAAGATTGTTGTTAGATTTGTATTTGTTTTATGTAAGATGATACTTCTACATGTTTATGCTTTGGATAGAGGAAGTGGAGTTGGTTTCCTACAGTGCAGTGTTGGTTGGGTATCAGCATGTGGTAGCTGCAGCCCTCTCTTGGGCTGTATTGTAAAATCACATTGATCTGGCCTGACAAGGCGTTGAGTCTTATCCCTGCAGCGCAGGCTTAGGGGTTGACGCCACTAGCTGAGCGGGATAGCTGCTGTGGACAAGATGAGGACGAGGCGAAGATCCTCTCCGCATTGGCTGAATTAAGAGATGGGAAAAATATAAAGTATAAAATCTTCCTCTTTTGCGATCATTTGGGATTTAGCGTTGGGTTGTGGCAGTCGGCTGCGTGGCTGAGTTCTTTCCCCTGACAGGGCTTAGTGTCACAGGAAGAACAATACCTCCTACTTCCTCTCATCTCATCTCACCGCTGATCTGGACAAAGTACACATTGACCACATCTAGGGAGCGAGTGAAGTGAGGAGGAGAGACAGGGAGATGACAGACCACGGGCTAAGAATTGAAGAGTAGTATACACAGTATACACAGAGGGTATTCTGCCATACTGTTCAGTACTGTGGTACTCTGCCATACGGTTCAATACTGTGGTACTCTGCCATACTGTTCAGTACTGTGGTACTCTGCCATACTGTTCAGTACTGTGGTACTCTGCCATACGGTTCAGTACTGTGGTACTCTGCCATGCTGTTCAGTACTGTGGTACTCTGCCATACTGTTCAGTACTGTGGTACTCTGCCATACGGTTCAGTACTGTGGTACTCTGCCATACTGTTCAATACTGTGGTACTCTGCCATACTGTTCAGTACTGTGGTACTCTGCCATACGGTTCAGTACTGTGGTACTCTGCCATGCTGTTCAGTACTGTGTGTCACACTATGGTGAAGTGTAGCCTTCATTTTCACTTCCCTCAAAACATTTATGAGCAAGACTTGGAAATCTTTCAGAATCCCCCACTAAGCTGACACCAGTTGGATGGTTTCAGAGCACTCGTAACTGAACTGATCCATCCATTTCTATCTCAGTGCGTCTGTGAGGTTTGAGCATTGCATTGCTGACCTGTCCATCCCTCTTGTATTCCTGTATCTCTCTTTACATCTCCCTGTGAAGCTGGACTGGCCTCAGTAACCCACTCTGGTAACCTGAGACACTGCACTGCTCTGCCTCAGTCACACTCCCCCTCTCCCCGTCCTGGGCTTTTACAGGTGTTAGGCTTCCCTTTAGTGACCTGTCTGTGCCTGTAAACCACAGTCACCCTCAGTCGTCCTGTCTGATCACTGATAAAGAACACAATGAAACTCTATCTGTTACCGCCCCACACATCCTACACAATATTATCACTGTTCATCACTGACCTTTATTTTAACTTTTATGTAACAATGACCCAGGGGAAGAGTTGAGGTAAGGCACGGATGTAGGTTTTAGTGGCTTTTGAGTGTCTGTCTGAGGTAGGACTATTTTGATGACACTGTTTCCAGCATTTAGCAGCTAGTTGTCAAGACATTGTGTTGGCACAATGGCTGCTTCTTTAGAAGTTCGTTATTATGTACACACATCCAATCATGGGATGACTTCGGTCCAGCTAAATTAGCTAAACTGTCTGAATCAGACCAGTTTTTGTACATTTATATCTGTACAAATTCAAATGGACACTTGCCCACACACATCCAGCTCTGACCTCTGCTCCTGTAAGATCTACTAATACGATCTAACGACTGGCAAAATACTTGGAAACATCAAGTGCCTGACTGCTCAACAATAACGACATCTGCCTCAGAATATCCAATTAGCACCATAAACGGCCACAAGAGGTCCTGCCAGGTGTGTGTGTGTGTGTGTGTGTGTGTGTGTGTGTGTGTGTGTGTGTGTGTGTGTGTGTGTGTGTGTGTGTGTGTGTGTGTGTGTGTGTGTGTGTGTGTGTGTGTGTGTACCATGTGTTTGCCTTTGTGTGTGTTACCTGCCTCTTTGGCTGGAAACTATCACTGTCTCTGACTAATGGGA
>NC_056430.1:22452365-22457365 GCF_018296145.1 Oncorhynchus tshawytscha | reverse complement strand
ACCCTAACTCTAGCCATAACCCTAACTCTAGCCATAACCCTAACTCTAGCGATAACCCTAACTCTAGCCATAACCCTAAGCCTAAGTTTACCAGTGTCCGAAGAGGCCCATGTTAAATAAAACATGTTAGGGTTGGGGTTAGTATATAGAGAAAGAATGTAGACTGCAGAGGTAAACAGAGATGAGTTGGGGTTGCAGACAGACTAAGGCAGAGACTAAAATAGGGCAGGATGTTCCACAGAGATCAGAGAGCAGAGGATACCGAGAAAGAGGGAGATGGAGAGGGAGGTAGAGAGGGATGACACATTTTTGTTTAGCACTAACAATAATGTTGTTTGATCTGGCTTAGGTAGTAATTCACATGACAATAAAATAAAACACTGTTTCATCTCCTCTCCCTCCTTTTTCCTTTTAGCTTTATCCCTAAATCAATCTCTCCATTCTCCCTCCCAGTGACTGAAGTGCCCGCTCTTTTGGAGGTCATCAGAGAGACAGAACACCCCTACACACACACACACACGCACACACACGCAGTATTCTGAGCATATTTCTTTATATATATATTTTTTATGACAAAACAATTGAAAACAATGCTTTTACAAAATAATCTTCTTCCTCCACAACAGAGTGTTTTAATATCTTTCAAATGGCATCATGTTGAAGCAGTGATGGCTATAGGTAGTACAGGTCTTCCCCATTGGTCCACTTGAATCTTTTTTAAATGTACACATTGTCCCCTCCTGAACCAGACTGACAGATACCCCTGAGTACCGTTACAGACAATACCCCAGGGAGAAGGGGGAGAGGAGGGACAAGTCGGGGGTAGAATAGAGTAGAGTAGATTTAGAGATAGGAAGATTTAGGGAAATCTCTCTCTCTCTCTCTCTCTCTCTCTCTCTCTCTCTCTCGCTCTCTCTCTCTCTCTCTCTCTCTCGCTCTCACTCTTTCTCTCTCTCTCGCTCTCACTCTTTCTCTCTCTCTCGCTCTCTCTCTCTCTTGCTCGCTCTTACTCTCTCTCTATCTCTTGCTTACTCTCTCTCTCTGTCTCTCACTCTTTCTCACACTCTCGCTCTCTCTACACTGGTCTACAGTCATGAAGAAACACCAGTCATTTAGGCCTCTTGCCACTCTCAGTGGCTGTCATGTAAGATGTTGAGATTTTGGTGTTCATAAACAGTCTAAAGACTTCTAGGAATTTTAAGACAAACCACATTTCACTTGAACCAAAAAAGAGAAGTGCAGGGTTTCGGAAAGAAAGGAGTAGGCGACTGGAGTGGAGGCGAAGGTAGAGGGACAGGGACAGGGACAAGTAAAGGGACAGGACAGAGCAGACTGGTGAGACAGCAAGACCTTGGTCACAGAGGAGAGCATGAGAGCCCATGTTGTGGAGAGAGATGACAGGCAGAGAGAGGTAGAGCCTCTGATAACCTTGCTGGCTTAAAAGCTTCCACATGCGGTTAATCAGGCCTCCCAATTAGAGTGACAGGCTCCTGTCCCCTGCCTCAGCACCTGATGTCCCCAATGATAAACGTAATTATTAATTAAAGCCACCAATTGAATCTGTGTCTGACGGACGAGTCAGCGGACGATTAAGGCCCGGGATACCTTCCTCCTGCTGATGGAATCTAGCTAGGAGTGAGTCAGTGCAAATACAGCTGCTAGTGAAAGCCTATGTTGCCCTTGCACAGTGTTCACATTTTGCTGCCTTAAAATGTTATCTAAAAAGTGATTACATTAGATTATTCTTCATATTGATCTACACAACCTGCTCCACATTTTCAAAGTGAAATAAATATTATAGAACATTTTCCAATTTACTAAGAAATAAAAAACAAAGATGTATTGATTGTGTATGTAACGATTGTCGTCGGGAGAAGGAGAAAAGGACCAAAGTGCGCGTGGTACGTATTCATATTCATTTTAATAAAGATGAATACTGGAAAGAAAAGAAAAACGACAAACGAACAGTTCTGTAATTTGCAACAAAAATACTAAACAGAAAATAACGACCCACAACCCATAGTGGGAAAACAGGCTGCCTAAGTATGGTTCTCAATCAGAGACAACGATTGCCTGCTGCCTCTGATTGGGAACCATACCAGGCCAAACACATAGAAATAGAAAACATAGAATACAAAACATAGAATGCCCACCCCAACTCACGCCCTGACCAAACTAAAATAGAGAAATAAAAAAGGAACTAAGGTCAGGACGTGACAGTGTATGTCTTCCCACCCAGAGTTAATACTTGGTGGAAGCACCTTTGGCAGCCATTACAGCTGTGAATCATTTTGAAAAATATTCCAAAATTCTCGTAGGCCAACATATATCAATTTTTTGGGCAGAATTTCTCAAATTCAGTAAATTTGGTTGTGAATCATTGATGGACAGCAATACTGAAACAATGTATCTGTTTTTTAAGCAGATACTGTATAAATCAGGACGGCGACTGGAACATTCAGGAAGACTCTGTCACATGAGTTGACGCTGGAGAGACAAAGCAGGTACGGGGAGTCAAACATTTAATAAGGAACGGACATGGAATGAGACAGGAACAGCATCAGCAAACAAGTAACACAAACAAAAAACAATTAATACAGAAGCGGGGAACAGAACTGGGGAACTGACAAGTATAGGAGAGGTAATAACAGGTGATGAGTGAGTCCAGGTGAGTCCAATATCACTGATGCACGTGACGATGGAAGCCATGTGTGTGTAATGGATGATAGGGGTGTGTGATGCAGGGCAGCCTGGTGCCCTCAAGTGCCAGGGGGGGAAGAGTGGGAGCAGACATGACAATACCCCCCCTCTAGGGGCGCCACCTGGCGTCCCACCTGGGCGAGCCGGCCGAGACATGGGCGCTGGGCAAGCCGTTTGGGGCGTGGAAGCCCAACGAACCAGCAGGAGCGTGAGAGCCTGGCGAGCCTGCTGAGGCATGGAAGCCCAACAATCCGGCTGAGGCAAGACGCCTGTCGATCCCGCTGCAGAGAGGGAGCCCGAAGATCCGGTGCAGTATGACGTGGGATGGGAAGCCGCCGAGCCAACCGAGGCAAGGAAACCTCTTGAGCCAGCCAAGGCGTGACAGCCCGACGGGCTGGCTTAGGCACCCCCAGTTCCATCGGTGGAGGAATCCACCCGACGTCATCAACAAAACAACAAACAAACCGGCTGGGCAAACAAGAACTGACGATCCGGCTGAGGCCCGATGTGGAATGGACGCCATCCGAGCCAACCGGGGAAAGGAAACCTCTCGAGCCAGCCAGGGCGTGGAAGCCCGACGAGCTGGCTAGGCACCCCCGGTTCCATCAGTGGCGACCCAGAGCTGATGCCACCATACCAACTGGAACACCAGAACTCCCCGATGCTTCGTGAGTTGACTTCTGCATTCTGTCACGAGTTGACGCTGGAGAGACAAAGCAGGTACGGGGAGTCAAACATTTAATAAGGAACGGACATGGAATGAGACAGGAACAGCATCAGCAAACAAGTAACAGAAACAAAAATCTATTAATGCAGAAGCGGGGAACAGAACTGGGGAACTGACAAGTATAGGAGAGGTAATAACAGGTGATGAGTGAGTCCAGGTGAGTCCAAAATCGCTGATGCACAAACATGCTCAGAAAGTGAACACACAGGTTACTCCCAATGACATCAAGTAGTCACACACACACACTTTTACAACTGCAGCACCTAAGGCTCTGGCACACATCAGAATCTTTGAGTCATTGGACAGTGTGTCCACAAATTGTAGTATTAAACACAAGAAAATGCAGGTAGTTGTGATGTTATGTTTATGTTCTGGAGGAGTAAGGTCATTATCCTCTAGGGGAATGTTTGGGGCTGATGTTTATGGGGTAGGTAGAGTGATGTGTGTATGGAGAGGCAGAAGGCATGTAGAAACATGGTGTAGCTTGGCTTGGCTGGGATGCCCCCATCCCCAGAGGAGTCCTGAGGGATCAGATAAGACACCGTTCCCAGATCAGGGCCATATTGACACTGGCTGAATAAGAGTGATGGGTTTGGGATTGGAGCTGGGAGGGGAGGGTAATCCCACTGCAGGCCTGTGGGACAGACAGAGGCCCCTTAACATTAGGATGGTCCTGATGATTGCTTGATTTAAGCTGAAGTGTCCTTTATGGTGGGGGAATACATTTGGGAGACACATTGGTAGATTGGTTCACTGAGTTGGGTTGGGTGCTGTGGAGTGAGATGTACTTTTCACAATTATACTGGCTGGGTTGTGCTGGGCTAGACTGGTCTGGGCTATACAGCCTTGAACATTGTCTGGGTTTAAGCTGGGCTGCCTGGTTGGGCTCCATTCTCTACTCTGTTGGGCTAGACTGGCAATATGTCGATCGGGGTGAAGAGGTTGGCTCTAGGGGAGCGGGTGGGAACAGGTTGTTATGAAGGTCTCTTGGGACCCCCTTGCATCAATAGGGCAGTACGGGGGATCCAGTGGGAGATGTGGACATGGTCCATTCCCACACAACTAGCCATAGACGCACCAACACATCATAAGAAGGTCACATGGTGTGGACAGGGTTCAGATACTAAGAAGACATCTCTATGTGAGAAATAAAGCTACCACCTCTCCCACAGGAAGAGAATGGAGCACTGAGAATTAGGACTATTTTCACCTAAGGCTCTGGCACACATCAGATTCTTTAAGACTCACTGTTGCGTCATTTGTTGTGATGCCTCTTTGCTCTGAGCTGGTTTGTGTATGTGCTTTTGTAATTCGTCACAGTAAAATGGCAAAGGATGTTGTGAGGTAGGTTGTACACATTTTGAGATCTCGTATCTTAGAGAGCATTGTCTTAGCTGTTGTGATGTTGCTTTTGTTTTCTGTGGGCAGTATGATCACAGCTCTGCAGGAGCCATAGAGGGGTCTTTGAGGAGGGTTTATTTCCTCAGATATAAATCATGTTGCTGCAGACAGTGTCTGTGTTATTGACTTTAGCCTGCAGAGGAAGTATAGCGTCTTTGTCACACATGCGCAC